>NC_090325.1:198520265-198562713 GCF_035084215.1 Heptranchias perlo | reverse complement strand
AGGGTTGAGGGGAGTGAGGGCAAGGAGAGTGAGGGGGCGAGGGGAGTGAGGGGAATGAGAGGTGAGGGGAGTGAAGGGGCGAGGGGAGTGAGGGTGAGGGGAGTGAGGGGACTGAGGGCGAGAGGAGTAAGGGGTGAGGGGTGAGGGGAGTGAGGACGAGGGGAATGAGGGGGTGAGGCGTGAGGGTCGAGTGGAGTGAGGAGTGAGGGGAGTGAGGAGCGATGAGTGAGGGGGCGAGGTGAGTGAGGGGGCAAGGGGAGTGAGGAGAATGAGGGGTGAGGGGAGTGAGGGTGAGGCGGTGAGGGTGAGGGGAGTGAGGGGACTGAGGGGTGAGGAAAATGAGGGGAGTGAGGGCGAGGGGCATGAGGGGAGTGTGGGTAAGAGGTGAGTGGAGTGAGGGGAGTGAGTGGGCGAGGCGAGTGGGGGTGAGGGGAGTGAGGGTCGAAGGGAGTGAGGGGAATGAAAGTCAAGGGGAGTGAGGGGTGAGGGGAGTGAGGGGCGAGGGGAATGAGGGGGTGAGGGGAGTGAAGGGGCGAGGGGAGTGAGGGTGAGGGGAGTGAGGGTGAGGGGAGTGAGGGTGAGGGAAGTGAGTTGAGGGGAGTGAGGGTGAGGGGAGTGAGGGCGAGGGGAGTGAGGGTGAGGGGAGTGAGGATGAGGGGAGCGAGGGCAAGGGGAGTGAGGGCGAGGGGAGTGAGGGTGAGGGGAGTGAGGATGAGGGGAGTGAGGGTGAGGGGAGTGAGGATGAGGTGAGTGAGGCCGAGGGGAGTGAGGGGTGAGGGGAGTGAGTCGAGGGGAGTCAGGGCGAGGGGAGTGAGGGTGAGGGGTGAGGGGAGTGAGGGTGAGGGAAGTGAGTTGAGGGGAGTGAGGGCGAGGGGAGTGAGGGGTGAGGGGAGTGAGTCGAGGGGAGTGAGGGCGAGGGGAGTGAGGGGAGTGAGGGTGAGGGGAGTGAGGGCGAGGGGAGTGAGGGCGAGGGGAGTGAGGGCGAGGGGTGAGGGGAGTGAGGGCGAGGGGAGTGAGGGCGAGGGGAGTGAGGGCGAGGGGAGTGAGGGAGGTTTCTTCCAGCATTGCAGCCAGGTCCTGGGATTCACCGACTCTGCCACCTCTGACCTCTGTTGCCCTGAGGCCGTTCAGCCTCGAGGAGGAAGCTGCTCCTCTCCCTCCCGATCGCCTCCTTCACCAACACCGTGCTGCAGTTGCCATTTTTGACTGAGCAACACAAAAATCAGCTCACAGCAGCCAAAGTGCACCTCCCCTTTAAGAGGTGCAGGCTGCCTTTAAAGGGCATTGCGGACGCTCGATTTTCAGCCCCCGCCAATCGGCAGCGCGGGGCGGGCGGGTCACTCGGCAGCGCGGGGCGGGCGGGTCACTCGGCAGCGCGGGGCGGGCGGGTCACTCGGCAGCGCGGGGCGGGCGGGTCACTCGGCAGCGCGGGGCGGGCGGGTCACTCGGCCATCGTTTTAAATGTCGGACAAGCACCAATTTCACTCGTGCCTTTTGATGATGTCACCAGAAGCCATTTTCAACGTGATGCCGATTTCGGACCAAATCTCACGCCTGCCGACATTCTCGGCATCGAGACCTCTGGAAATTCCGTTTCTGGACACTGAACTTTCTCTCGGGACGCGGTCAGAGCCCGGAGTTACATCGTGTGCACAATTAGACATCGAGAGTTTGAGCCGAGGAACCGGGTCACAGCCCGACTGAACCAAATCTCCGACCATTACACCCACCGATATAAAGATGGACATTCCCAGAGATCCCGCTCAGGATCCAGTCATTCGCTCTCATTGCTGGTGGGGTTTTGCACTGAACCCTGGTATTATTGGAGAGAGAGGCTGGAGACCGGGCTCCTGACCGGACACCGGGAGCACGGGACAGTGAAAGAGTGAAGGAGATCAGCGTCACTGCCTCCCACACGGGAACTGAATTTCCTGATGTGTTGGGCAAGGAAAGAGCTCGAGGGGGACAGGCGGGGGATTGGGCAGCTGCTGTGCTGCCAGTTTCCTGCCCCCCAATGGAACATCTGGAAATCTCGGCCAGAAGTGACATTGGGCACATAATACACCCCCTCAAACACAGGCAGACACATAATACACCCCCTCAAACACAGGCAGACACATAATATACCCCCTCAAACACAGGCAGACACATAATACACCCCCTCAAACACAGGCAGACACATAATACACCCCCTCAAACACAGGCAGACACATAATACACCCCATCAAACACAGGCAGACACATAATATACCCCCTCAAACACAGGCAGACACATAATACACCCCCTCAAACACAGGCAGACACATAATACACCCCCTCAAACACAGGCAGACACATAATATACCCCCTCAAACACAGGCAGACACATAATACACCCACTCAAACACAGGCAGACACATAATACACCCCATCAAACACAGGCAGACACATAATATACCCCCTCAAACACAGGCAGACACATAATACACCCCCTCAAACACAGGCAGACACATAATACACCCCCTCAAACACAGGCAGACACATAATATACCCCCTCAAACACAGGCAGACACATAATACACCCCCTCAAACACAGGCAGACACATAATATACCCCCTCAAACACAGGCAGACACATAATATACCCCCTCAAACACAGGCAGACACATAATATACCCCCTCAAACACAGGCAGACACATAATACACCCACTCAAACACAGGCAGACACATAATACACCCACTCAAACACAGGCAGACACATAATACACCCACTCAAACACAGGCAGACACATAATACACCCACTCAAACACAGGCAGACACATAATATACCCCCTCAAACACAGGCAGACACATAATATACCCCCTCAAACACAGGCAGACATATAATATACCCCCTCAAACACAGGCACACACATAATATACCCCCTCAAACACAGGCAGACACATAATATACCCCCTCAAACACAGGCAGACACATAATACACCCACTCAAACACAGGCAGACACATAATATACCCCCTCAAACACAGACAGACACATAATACGCCCCCTCAAACACAGGCAGACACATAATATACCCACTCAAACACAGGCAGACACATAATATACCCCCTCAAACACAGGCAGACACATAATATACCCCCTCAAACACAGGCAGACACATAATACACCCCCTCAAACACAGGCAGACACATAATACACCCACTCAAACACAGGCAGACACATAATATACCCCCTCAAACACAGGCAGGAACATAATACACCCACTCAAACACAGGCAGGAACATAATATACCCCCTCAAACACAGGCAGACACATAATACACCCCCTCAAACACAGGCAGACACATAATATACCCCCTCAAACACAGGCAGACACATAATACACCCACTCAAACACAGGCAGACACATAATATACCCCCTCAAACACAGGCAGACACATAATACACCCCCTCAAACACAGGCACACACATAATATACCCACTCAAACACAGGCAGACACATAATACACCCCCTCAAACACAGGCAGACACATAATACACCCCCTCAAACACAGGCACACACATAATATACCCACTCAAACACAGGCAGACACATAATACACCCCCTCAAACACAGGCAGACACATAATATACCCCCTCAAACACAGGCAGACACATAATACACCCCCTCAAACACAGGCAGACACATAATATACCCCCTCAAACACAGGCAGACACATAATACACCCCCTCAAACACAGGCAGACACAAAATATACCCCCTCAAACACAGGCAGACACATAATATACCCCCTCAAACACAGGCAGACACATAATACACCCCCTCAAACACAGGCAGACACATAATACACCCCCTCAAACACAGGCAGACACATAATATACCCCCTCAAACACAGGCAGACACATAATACACCCACTCAAACACAGGCAGACACATAATACACCCACTCAAACACAGGCAGACACATAATATACCCCCTCAAACACAGGCAGACACATAATATACCCCCTCAAACACAGGCAGACTCATAATATACCCCCTCAAACACAGGCAGACACATAATACACCCACTCAAACACAGGCAGACACATAATATACCCCCTCAAACACAGGCAGACACATAATACACCCCCTCAAACACAGGCACACACATAATATACCCCCTCAAACACAGGCAGGAACATAATATACCCCCTCAAACACAGGCAGACACATAATACACCCCCTCAAACACAGGCAGACACATAATACACCCCCTCAAACACAGGCAGACACAAAATATACCCCCTCAAACACAGGCAGACACATAATATACCCCCTCAAACACAGGCAGACACATAATACACCCCCTCAAACACAGGCAGACACATAATACACCCCCTCAAACACAGGCAGACACATAATATACCCCCTCAAACACAGGCAGACACATAATACACCCACTCAAACACAGGCAGACACATAATACACCCACTCAAACACAGGCAGACACATAATATACCCCCTCAAACACAGGCAGACACATAATATACCCCCTCAAACACAGGCAGACACATAATATACCCCCTCAAACACAGGCAGACACATAATACACCCACTCAAACACAGGCAGACACATAATATACCCCCTCAAACACAGGCAGACACATAATACACCCCCTCAAACACAGGCACACACATAATATACCCCCTCAAACACAGGCAGGAACATAATATACCCCCTCAAACACAGGCAGACACATAATACACCCACTCAAACACAGGCAGACACATAATATACCCCCTCAAACACAGGCAGACACATAATACACCCCCTCAAACACAGGCAGACACATAATATACCCACTCAAACACAGGCAGACACATAATACACCCACTCAAACACAGGCAGACACATAATATACCCCCTCAAACACAGGCAGACACATAATATACCCCCTCAAACACAGGCAGACACATAATACACCCCCTCAAACACAGGCAGACACATAATATACCCCCTCAAACACAGGCAGACACATAATACACCCCCTCAAACACAGGCAGACACAAAATATACCCCCTCAAACACAGGCAGACACATAATATACCCCCTCAAACACAGGCAGACACATAATACACCCCCTCCAACACAGGCAGACACATAATACACCCCCTCAAACACAGGCAGACACATAATATACCCCCTCAAACACAGGCAGACACATAATACACCCACTCAAACACAGGCAGACACATAATATACCCCCTCAAACACAGGCAGACACATAATACACCCACTCAAACACAGGCAGACACATAATACACCCACTCAAACACAGGCAGACACATAATATACCCCCTCAAACACAGGCAGACATATAATATACCCCCTCAAACACAGGCAGACACATAATATAACCCCTCAAACACAGGCAGACACATAATACACCCCCTCAAACACAGGCAGACACATAATATACCCCCTCAAACACAGGCAGACACATAATACACCCACTCAAACACAGGCAGACACATAATTCACCCACTCAAACACAGGCAGGAACATAATACACCCACTCAAACACAGGCAGGAACATAATATACCCACTCAAACACAGGCAGATACATAATACACACACTCAAACACAGGCAGACACATAATACACCCCCTCAAACACAGGCAGACACATAACACACCCACTCAAACACAGGCAGACACATAATACACCCCCTCAAACACAGGCAGACACATAATATACCCCCTCAAACACAGGCAGACACATAATATACCCCCTCAAACACAGGCAGACACATAATACACCCCCTCAAACACAGGCAGACACAAAATATACCCCCTCAAACACAGGCAGACACATAATATACCCCCTCAAACACAGGCAGACACATAATACACCCCCTCAAACACAGGCAGACACATAATACACCCCCTCAAACACAGGCAGACACATAATATACCCCCTCAAACACAGGCAGATACATAATACACCCACTCAAACACAGGCAGACACATAATACACCCCCTCAAACACAGGCAGACAAATAATATACCCCCTCAAACACAGGCAGACACATAATACACCCACTCAAACACAGGCAGACACATAATATACCCTCTCAAACACAGGCAGACACATAATATACCCCCTCAAACACAGGCAGACACATAATACACCCACTCAAACACAGGCAGACACATAATATACCCTCTCAAACACAGGCAGACACATAATATACCCCCTCAAACACAGGCAGACACATAATACACCCACTCAAACACAGGCAGACACATAATATACCCTCTCAAACACAGGCAGACACATAATATACCCCCTCAAACACAGGCAGACACATAATACACCCACTCAAACACAGGCAGACACATAATATACCCTCTCAAACACAGGTAGACACATAATATACCCCCTCAAACACAGGCAGACACATAATATACCCCCTCAAACACAGGCAGACACATAATACACCCACTCAAACCCAGGCAGACACATAATACACCCACTCAAACACAGGCAGACACATAATATACCCTCTCAAACACAGGCAGACACATAATATACCCCCTCAAACACAGGCAGACACATAATATACCCCATCAAACACAGGCAGACACATAATACACCCACTCAAACACAGGCAGACACATAATACACCCACTCAAACACAGGCAGACACATAATATACCCTCTCAAACACAGGCAGACACATAATATACCCCCTCAAACACAGGCAGACACATAATATACCCCATCAAACACAGGCAGACACATAATACACCCACTCAAACACAGGCAGACACATAATATACCCCCTCAAACACAGGCAGACACATAATACACCCACTCAAACACAGGCAGACACATAATACACCCACTCAAACACAGGCAGGAACATAATACACCCACTCAAACACAGGCAGACACATAATATACCCCCTCAAACACAGGCAGACACATAATACACCCACTCAAACACAGGCAGACACATAATATACCCCCTCAAACACAGGCAGACACATAATATACCCCCTCAAACACAGGCAGACACATAAAACACCCACTCAAACACAGGCAGACACATAATATACCCCCTCAAACACAGGCAGACACATAATATACCCCCTCAAACACAGGCAGACACATAATATACCCCCTCAAACACAGGCAGACACATAATACACCCACTCAAACACAGGCAGACACATAATATACCCCCTCAAACACAGGCAGACACATAATACACCCCCTCAAACACAGGCAGGAACATAATATACCCCCTCAAACACAGGCAGGAACATAATATACCCCCTCAAACACAGGCAGACACATAATACACCCACTCAAACACAGGCAGACACATAATATACCCCCTCAAACACAGGCAGACACATAATACACCCCCTCAAACACAGGCAGACACATAATATACCCACTCAAACACAGGCAGACACATAATACACCCACTCAAACACAGGCAGACACATAATATACCCCCTCAAACACAGGCAGACACATAATATACCCCCTCAAACACAGGCAGACACATAATACACCCCCTCAAACACAGGCAGACACATAATATACCCCCTCAAACACAGGCAGACACATAATACACCCCCTCAAACACAGGCAGACACAAAATATACCCCCTCAAACACAGGCAGACACATAATATACCCCCTCAAACACAGGCAGACACATAATACACCCCCTCCAACACAGGCAGACACATAATACACCCCCTCAAACACAGGCAGACACATAATATACCCCCTCAAACACAGGCAGACACATAATACACCCACTCAAACACAGGCAGACACATAATATACCCCCTCAAACACAGGCAGACACATAATACACCCACTCAAACACAGGCAGACACATAATACACCCACTCAAACACAGGCAGACACATAATATACCCCCTCAAACACAGGCAGACATATAATATACCCCCTCAAACACAGGCAGACACATAATATAACCCCTCAAACACAGGCAGACACATAATACACCCCCTCAAACACAGGCAGACACATAATATACCCCCTCAAACACAGGCAGACACATAATACACCCACTCAAACACAGGCAGACACATAATTCACCCACTCAAACACAGGCAGGAACATAATACACCCACTCAAACACAGGCAGGAACATAATATACCCACTCAAACACAGGCAGATACATAATACACACACTCAAACACAGGCAGACACATAATACACCCCCTCAAACACAGGCAGACACATAATACACCCACTCAAACACAGGCAGACACATAATACACCCCCTCAAACACAGGCAGACACATAATATACCCCCTCAAACACAGGCAGACACATAATATACCCCCTCAAACACAGGCAGACACATAATACACCCCCTCAAACACAGGCAGACACAAAATATACCCCTCAAACACAGGCAGACACATAATATACCCCCTCAAACACAGGCAGACACATAATACACCCCCTCAAACACAGGCAGACACATAATACACCCCCTCAAACACAGGTAGACACATAATATACCCCCTCAAACACAGGCAGATACATAATACACCCACTCAAACACAGGCAGACACATAATACACCCCTCAAACACAGGCAGACAAATAATATACCCCCTCAAACACAGGCAGACACATAATACACCCACTCAAACACAGGCAGACACATAATATACCCTCTCAAACACAGGCAGACACATAATATACCCCCTCAAACACAGGCAGACACATAATACACCCACTCAAACACAGGCAGACACATAATATACCCTCTCAAACACAGGCAGACACATAATATACCCCCTCAAACACAGGCAGACACATAATACACCCACTCAAACACAGGCAGACACATAATATACCCTCTCAAACACAGGCAGACACATAATATACCCCCTCAAATACAGGCAGACACATAATACACCCACTCAAACACAGGCAGACACATAATATACCCTCTCAAACACAGGTAGACACATAATATACCCCCTCAAACACAGGCAGACACATAATATACCCCCTCAAACACAGGCAGACACATAATACACCCACTCAAACCCAGGCAGACACATAATACACCCACTCAAACACAGGCAGACACATAATATACCCTCTCAAACACAGGCAGACACATAATATACCCCCTCAAACACAGGCAGACACATAATATACCCCATCAAACACAGGCAGACACATAATACACCCACTCAAACACAGGCAGACACATAATACACCCACTCAAACACAGGCAGACACATAATATACCCTCTCAAACACAGGCAGACACATAATATACCCCCTCAAACACAGGCAGACACATAATATACCCCATCAAACACAGGCAGACACATAATACACCCACTCAAACACAGGCAGACACATAATATACCCCCTCAAACACAGGCAGACACATAATACACCCACTCAAACACAGGCAGACACATAATACACCCACTCAAACACAGGCAGGAACATAATACACCCACTCAAACACAGGCAGACACATAATATACCCCCTCAAACACAGGCAGACACATAATACACCCACTCAAACACAGGCAGACACATAATATACCCCCTCAAACACAGGCAGACACATAATATACCCCCTCAAACACAGGCAGACACATAAAACACCCACTCAAACACAGGCAGACACATAATATACCCCCTCAAACACAGGCAGACACATAATACACCCCCTCAAACACAGGCAGACACATAATATACCCCCTCAAACACAGGCAGGAACATAATACACCCACTCAAACACAGGCAGGAACATAATATACCCCCTCAAACACAGGCAGACACATAATATACCCCCTCAAACACAGGCAGACACATAATACACCCCCTCAAACACAGGCAGACACATAATATACCCCCTCAAGCACAGGCAAACACATAATACACCCCCTCAAACACAGGCAGACACATAATATACCCCCTCAAACACAGGCAGGCACATAATATACCCCCTCAAACACAGGCAGACACATAATACACCCACTCAAACACAGGCAAACACATAATACACCCACTCAAACACAGGCAAACACATAATACACCCACTCAAACACAGGCAGACACATAATATACCCCCTCAAACACAGGCAGACACATAATATACCCCCTCAAACACAGGCAGACACATAATACACCCCCTCAAACACAGGCAGACACAAAATATACCCCCTCAAACACAGGCAGACACATAATATACCCCCTCAAACACAGGCAGACACATAATACACCCCCTCAAACACAGGCAGACACATAATACACCCCCTCAAACACAGGCAGACACATAATATACCCCCTCAAACACAGGCAGATACATAATACACCCACTCAAACACAGGCAGACACATAATACACCCCCTCAAACACAGGCAGACAAATAATATACCCCCTCAAACACAGGCAGACACATAATACACCCACTCAAACACAGGCAGACACATAATATACCCTCTCAAACACAGGCAGACACATAATATACCCCCTCAAACACAGGCAGACACATAATACACCCACTCAAACACAGGCAGACACATAATATACCCTCTCAAACACAGGCAGACACATAATATACCCCCTCAAACACAGGCAGACACATAATACACCCACTCAAACACAGGCAGACACATAATATACCCTCTCAAACACAGGCAGACACATAATATACCCCCTCAAACACAGGCAGACACATAATACACCCACTCAAACACAGGCAGACACATAATATACCCTCTCAAACACAGGCAGACACATAATATACCCCCTCAAACACAGGCAGACACATAATATACCCCCTCAAACACAGGCAGACACATAATACACCCACTCAAACCCAGGCAGACACATAATACACCCACTCAAACACAGGCAGACACATAATATACCCTCTCAAACACAGGCAGACACATAATATACCCCCTCAAACACAGGCAGACACATAATATACCCCATCAAACACAGGCAGACACATAATACACCCACTCAAACACAGGCAGACACATAATATACCCCCTCAAACACAGGCAGACACATAATACACCCACTCAAACACAGGCAGACACATAATACACCCACTCAAACACAGGCAGGAACATAATACACCCACTCAAACACAGGCAGACACATAATATACCCTCTCAAACACAGGCAGACACATAATATACCCCCTCAAACACAGGCAGACACATAATATACCCCATCAAACACAGGCAGACACATAATACACCCACTCAAACACAGGCAGACACATAATATACCCCCTCAAACACAGGCAGACACATAATACACCCACTCAAACACAGGCAGACACATAATACACCCACTCAAACACAGGCAGGAACATAATACACCCACTCAAACACAGGCAGACACATAATATACCCCCTCAAACACAGGCAGACACATAATACACCCACTCAAACACAGGCAGACACATAATATACCCCCTCAAACACAGGCAGACACATAATATACCCCCTCAAACACAGGCAGACACATAAAACACCCACTCAAACACAGGCAGACACATAATATACCCCCTCAAACACAGGCAGACACATAATATACCCCCTCAAACACAGGCAGACACATAATATACCCCCTCAAACACAGGCAGACACATAATACACCCACTCAAACACAGGCAGACACATAATATACCCCCTCAAACACAGGCAGACACATAATACACCCCCTCAAACACAGGCACACACATAATATACCCCCTCAAACACAGGCAGGAACATAATATACCCCCTCAAACACAGGCAGACACATAATACACCCACTCAAACACAGGCAGACACATAATATACCCCCTCAAACACAGGCAGACACATAATACACCCCCTCAAACACAGGCAGACACATAATATACCCACTCAAACACAGGCAGACACATAATACACCCACTCAAACACAGGCAGACACATAATATACCCCCTCAAACACAGACAGACACATAATATACCCCCTCAAACACAGGCAGACACATAATACACCCCCTCAAACACAGGCAGACACATAATATACCCCCTCAAACACAGGCAGACACATAATACACCCCCTCAAACACAGGCAGACACAAAATATACCCCCTCAAACACAGGCAGACACATAATATACCCCCTCAAACACAGGCAGACACATAATACACCCCCTCCAACACAGGCAGACACATAATACACCCCCTCAAACACAGGCAGACACATAATATACCCCCTCAAACACAGGCAGACACATAATACACCCACTCAAACACAGGCAGACACATAATATACCCCCTCAAACACAGGCAGACACATAATACACCCACTCAAACACAGGCAGACACATAATACACCCACTCAAACACAGGCAGACACATAATATACCCCCTCAAACACAGGCAGACATATAATATACCCCCTCAAACACAGGCAGACACATAATATAACCCCTCAAACACAGGCAGACACATAATACACCCCCTCAAACACAGGCAGACACATAATATACCCCCTCAAACACAGGCAGACACATAATACACCCACTCAAACACAGGCAGACACATAATTCACCCACTCAAACACAGGCAGGAACATAATACACCCACTCAAACACAGGCAGGAACATAATATACCCACTCAAACACAGGCAGATACATAATACACACACTCAAACACAGGCAGACACATAATACACCCCCTCAAACACAGGCAGACACATAATACACCCACTCAAACACAGGCAGACACATAATACACCCCCTCAAACACAGGCAGACACATAATATACCCCCTCAAACACAGGCAGACACATAATATACCCCCTCAAACACAGGCAGACACATAATACACCCCCTCAAACACAGGCAGACACAAAATATACCCCCTCAAACACAGGCAGACACATAATATACCCCCTCAAACACAGGCAGACACATAATACACCCCCTCAAACACAGGCAGACACATAATACACCCCCTCAAACACAGGCAGACACATAATATACCCCCTCAAACACAGGCAGATACATAATACACCCACTCAAACACAGGCAGACACATAATACACCCCCTCAAACACAGGCAGACAAATAATATACCCCCTCAAACACAGGCAGACACATAATACACCCACTCAAACACAGGCAGACACATAATATACCCTCTCAAACACAGGCAGACACATAATATACCCCCTCAAACACAGGCAGACACATAATACACCCACTCAAACACAGGCAGACACATAATATACCCTCTCAAACACAGGCAGACACATAATATACCCCCTCAAACACAGGCAGACACATAATACACCCACTCAAACACAGGCAGACACATAATATACCCCCTCAAACACAGGCAGACACATAATACACCCACTCAAACACAGGCAGACACATAATATACCCCCTCAAACACAGGCAGACACATAATATACCCCCTCAAACACAGGCAGACACATAAAACACCCACTCAAACACAGGCAGACACATAATATACCCCCTCAAACACAGGCAGACACATAATATACCCCCTCAAACACAGGCAGACACATAATATACCCCCTCAAACACAGGCAGACACATAATACACCCACTCAAACACAGGCAGACACATAATATACCCCCTCAAACACAGGCAGACACATAATACACCCCCTCAAACACAGGCACACACATAATATACCCCCTCAAACACAGGCAGGAACATAATATACCCCCTCAAACACAGGCAGACACATAATACACCCACTCAAACACAGGCAGACACATAATATACCCCCTCAAACACAGGCAGACACATAATACACCCCCTCAAACACAGGCAGACACATAATATACCCACTCAAACACAGGCAGACACATAATACACCCACTCAAACACAGGCAGACACATAATATACCCCCTCAAACACAGACAGACACATAATATACCCCCTCAAACACAGGCAGACACATAATACACCCCCTCAAACACAGGCAGACACATAATATACCCCCTCAAACACAGGCAGACACATAATACACCCCCTCAAACACAGGCAGACACAAAATATACCCCCTCAAACACAGGCAGACACATAATATACCCCCTCAAACACAGGCAGACACATAATACACCCCCTCCAACACAGGCAGACACATAATACACCCCCTCAAACACAGGCAGACACATAATATACCCCCTCAAACACAGGCAGACACATAATACACCCACTCAAACACAGGCAGACACATAATATACCCCCTCAAACACAGGCAGACACATAATACACCCACTCAAACACAGGCAGACACAAAATACACCCACTCAAACACAGGCAGACACATAATATACCCCCTCAAACACAGGCAGACATATAATATACCCCCTCAAACACAGGCAGACACATAATATAACCCCTCAAACACAGGCAGACACATAATACACCCCCTCAAACACAGGCAGACACATAATATACCCCCTCAAACACAGGCAGACACATAATACACCCACTCAAACACAGGCAGACACATAATTCACCCACTCAAACACAGGCAGGAACATAATACACCCACTCAAACACAGGCAGGAACATAATATACCCACTCAAACACAGGCAGATACATAATACACACACTCAAACACAGGCAGACACATAATACACCCCCTCAAACACAGGCAGACACATAATACACCCACTCAAACACAGGCAGACACATAATACACCCCCTCAAACACAGGCAGACACATAATATACCCCCTCAAACACAGGCAGACACATAATATACCCCCTCAAACACAGGCAGACACATATACACCCCCTCAAACACAGGCAGACACAAAATATACCCCCTCAAACACAGGCAGACACATAATATACCCCCTCAAACACAGGCAGACACATAATACGACCCCCTCAAACACAGGCAGACACATAATACACCCCCTCAAACACAGGCAGACACATAATATACCCCCTCAACACAGGCAGATACATAATACACCCACTCAAACACAGGCAGACACATAATACACCCCCTCAAACACAGGCAGACAAATAATATACCCCCTCAAACACAGGCAGACACATAATACACCCACTCAAACACAGGCAGACCACATAATATACCCTCTCAAACACAGGCAGACACATAATATACCCCCTCAAACACAGGCAGACACATAATACACCCACTCAAACACAGGCAGACACATAATATACCCTCTCAAACACAGGCAGACACATAATATACCCCCTCAAACACAGGCAGACACATAATACACCCACTCAAACACAGGCAGACACATAATATACCCTCTCAAACACAGGCAGACACATAATATACCCCCTCAAACACAGGCAGACACATAATACACCCACTCAAACACAGGCAGACACATAATATACCCTCTCAAACACAGGTAGACACATAATATACCCCCTCAAACACAGGCAGACACATAATATACCCCCTCAAACACAGGCAGACACATAATACACCCACTCAAACCCAGGCAGACACATAATACACCCACTCAAACACAGGCAGACACATAATATACCCTCTCAAACACAGGCAGACACATAATATACCCCCTCAAACACAGGCAGACACATAATATACCCCATCAAACACAGGCAGACACATAATACACCCACTCAAACACAGGCAGACACATAATACACCCACTCAAACACAGGCAGACACATAATATACCCTCTCAAACACAGGCAGACACATAATATACCCCCTCAAACACAGGCAGACACATAATATACCCCATCAAACACAGGCAGACACATAATACACCCACTCAAACACAGGCAGACACATAATATACCCCCTCAAACACAGGCAGACACATAATACACCCACTCAAACACAGGCAGACACATAATACACCCACTCAAACACAGGCAGGAACATAATACACCCACTCAAACACAGGCAGACACATAATATACCCCCTCAAACACAGGCAGACACATAATACACCCACTCAAACACAGGCAGACACATAATATACCCCCTCAAACACAGGCAGACACATGATATACCCCCTCAAACACAGGCAGACACATAAAACACCCACTCAAACACAGGCAGACACATAATATACCCCCTCAAACACAGGCAGACACATAATACACCCCCTCAAACACAGGCAGACACATAATATACCCCCTCAAACACAGGCAGGAACATAATACACCCACTCAAACACAGGCAGGAACATAATATACCCCCTCAAACACAGGCAGACACATAATACACCCCCTCAAACACAGGCAGACACATAATATACCCCCTCAAGCACAGGCAGACACATAATACACCCACTCAAACACAGGCAGACACATAATATACCCCCTCAAACACAGGCAGACACATAATACACCCCCTCAAACACAGGCAGACACATAATATACCCACTCAAACACAGGCAAACACATAATACACCCCCTCAAACACAGGCAGACACATAATATACCCCCTCAAACACAGGCAGGCACATAATATACCCCCTCAAACACAGGCAGACACATAATACACCCACTCAAACACAGGCAAACACATAATACACCCACTCAAACACAGGCAGACACATAATACACCCACTCAAACACAGGCAGACACATAATATACCCCCTCAAACACCGGCAGACACATAATATACCCCCTCAAACACAGGCAGACACATAATACACCCACTCAAACACAGGCAGGAACATAATATACCCCCTCAAACACAGGCAGACACATAATACACCCCCTCAAACACAGGCAGACACATAATACACCCACTCAAACACAGGCAGACACATAATATACCCCCTCAAACACAGGCAGGCACATAATATACCCCCTCAAACACAGGCAGACACATAATACACCCACTCAAACACAGGCAAACACATAATACACCCACTCAAACACAGGCAAACACATAATACACCCACTCAAACACAGGCAGACACATAATATACCCCCTCAAACACAGGCAGACACATAATATACCCCCTCAAACACAGGCAGACACATAATACACCCCCTCAAACACAGGCAGACACAAAATATACCCCCTCAAACACAGGCAGACACATAATATACCCCCTCAAACACAGGCAGACACATAATACACCCCCTCAAACACAGGCAGACACATAATACACCCCCTCAAACACAGGCAGACACATAATATACCCCCTCAAACACAGGCAGATACATAATACACCCACTCAAACACAGGCAGACACATAATACACCCCCTCAAACACAGGCAGACAAATAATATACCCCCTCAAACACAGGCAGACACATAATACACCCACTCAAACACAGGCAGACACATAATATACCCTCTCAAACACAGGCAGACACATAATATACCCCCTCAAACACAGGCAGACACATAATACACCCACTCAAACACAGGCAGACACATAATATACCCTCTCAAACACAGGCAGACACATAATATACCCCCTCAAACACAGGCAGACACATAATACACCCACTCAAACACAGGCAGACACATAATATACCCTCTCAAACACAGGCAGACACATAATATACCCCCTCAAACACAGGCAGACACATAATACACCCACTCAAACACAGGCAGACACATAATATACCCTCTCAAACACAGGCAGACACATAATATACCCCCTCAAACACAGGCAGACACATAATATACCCCCTCAAACACAGGCAGACACATAATACACCCACTCAAACCCAGGCAGACACATAATACACCCACTCAAACACAGGCAGACACATAATATACCCTCTCAAACACAGGCAGACACATAATATACCCCCTCAAACACAGGCAGACACATAATATACCCCATCAAACACAGGCAGACACATAATACACCCACTCAAACACAGGCAGACACATAATATACCCCCTCAAACACAGGCAGACACATAATACACCCACTCAAACACAGGCAGACACATAATACACCCACTCAAACACAGGCAGGAACATAATACACCCACTCAAACACAGGCAGACACATAATGTACCCCCTCAAACACAGGCAGACACATAATACACCCACTCAAACACAGGCAGACACATAATATACCCCCTCAAACACAGGCAGACACATAATATACCCCCTCAAACACAGGCAGACACATAATATACCCCCTCAAACACAGGCAGACACATAAAACACCCACTCAAACACAGGCAGACACATAATATACCCCCTCAAACACAGGCAGACACATAATACACCCCCTCAAACACAGGCAGACACATAATATACCCACTCAAACACAGGCAGGAACATAATACACCCACTCAAACACAGGCAGTAACATAATATACCCCCTCAAACACAGGCAGACACATAATACACCCCCTCAAACACAGGCAGACACATAATATACCCCCTCAAGCACAGGCAGACACATAATACACCCACTCAAACACAGGCAGACACATAATATACCCCCTCAAACACAGGCAGACACATAATACACCCCCTCAAACACAGGCAGACACATAATATACCCACTCAAACACAGGCAAACACATAATACACCCCCTCAAACACAGGCAGACACATAATATACCCCCTCAAACACAGGCAGGCACATAATATACCCCCTCAAACACAGGCAGACACATAATACACCCACTCAAACACAGGCAAACACATAATACTCCCACTCAAACACAGGCAGACACATAATACACCCACTCAAACACAGGCAGACACATAATATACCCCCTCAAACACAGGCAGACACATAATATACCCCCTCAAACACAGGCAGACACATAATACACCCACTCAAACACAGGCAGGAACATAATATACCCCCTCAAACACAGGCAGACACATAATACACCCCCTCAAACACAGGCAGACACATAATACACCCACTCAAACACAGGCAGACACATAATACACCACTCAAACACAGGCAGGAACATAATATACCCCCTCAAACACAGGCAGACACATAATACACCCCCTCAAACACAGGCAGACACATAATATACCCACTCAAACACAGGCAAACACATAATACACCCCCTCAAACACAGGCAGACACATAATATACCCCCTCAAACACAGGCAGGCACATAATATACCCCCTCAAACACAGGCAGACACATAATACACCCACTCAAACACAGGCAAACACATAATACTCCCACTCAAACACAGGCAGACACATAATACACCCACTCAAACACAGGCAGACACATAATATACCCCCTCAAACACAGGCAGACACATAATATACCCCCTCAAACACAGGCAGACACATAATACACCCACTCAAACACAGGCAGGAACATAATATACCCCCTCAAACACAGGCAGACACATAATACACCCCCTCAAACACAGGCAGACACATAATACACCCACTCAAACACAGGCAGACACATAATATACCCCCTCAAACACAGGCAGGCACATAATATACCCCCTCAAACACAGGCAGACACATAATACACCCACTCAAACACAGGCAAACACATAATACACCCACTCAAACACAGGCAAACACATAATACACCCACTCAAACACAGGCAGACACATAATATACCCCCTCAAACACAGGCAGACACATAATATACCCCCTCAAACACAGGCAGACACATAATACACCCACTCAAACACAGGCAGACACATAATATACCCTCTCAAACACAGGCAGACACATAATATACCCCCTCAAACACAGGCAGACACATAATATACCCCCTCAAACACAGGCAGACACATAATACACCCACTCAAACACAGGCAGGAACATAATGTGAAATATTGGATGGGATAAACTTTGTGAGAGAGGAAGTATTAAGGGGATTAGCATCTTTGAAAATAGATAAATCACCAGGCACGGATGAAATGTATCCCAGAAGTTTGCAGATGATACAAAAATATAGTGAGGAGGAAAGCTGCAGACTGCAGGAAGATATCAATGGACTGGTCAGGTGGACAGAAAAGTGGCAAATGGAATTCAATCCAGTGAAGTGTGAGGTAATGAATTTGGGGAGAGCAAACAAGGCAAGGGAATACACAATAAATAGGAGGATGCTGAAAGGTGTAGAGGAAGTAACAGGAGTGGGCGATCGGGGGGGAGGGGGCGATCGGGGGGGAGGGGGCGATCGGGGGGGAGGGGGCGATCGGGGGGGAGGGGGCGATCGGGGGGGAGGGGGCGATCGGGGGGGAGGGGGCGATCGGGGGGGAGGGGGTGATCGGGGGGGAGGGGGTAGCCGTGGTGGGGAGGGGGCGATCGGGGGGGAGGGGGTAGCCGTGGTGGGGAGGGGGCGATCGGGGGGGAGGGGGTGATCGGGGGGGAGGGGGTAGCCGTGGTGGGGAGGGGGCGATCGGGGGGGAGGGGGCGATCGGGGGGGAGGGGGTGATCGGGGGGGAGGGGGTAGCCGTGGTGGGGAGGGGGCGATCGGGGGGGAGGGGGTAGCCGTGGTGGGGAGGGGGCGATCGGGGGGAGGGGGCGATCGGGGGGGAGGGGGCGATCGGGGGGGAGGGGGTGATCGGGGGGGAGGGGGTGATCGGGGGGGAGGGGGTAGCCGTGGTGGGGAGGGGGGACGTTAGTGTCAGTGAGCAGGGAGGGGATCAAGGTCACGATGGGGGGGATGAGTTCCCGATTTCTGAAGACACTGAGCTGGTCTGAGGAGGGGCCTGGGGGGCGATGAGTTCCTGGACTTTGGGGGAATTGTGAATCTGCAAACCCCAGAGGCTCAGCCGTTAATTCCAGTGGAACAATGGACAAAGTGATAAAAATGTTTGCTCTGGAAATCATGGCATCAGTCACCTGCTTAATGCAAACATGGACTGAGACTGACTGATGTTACTGAAAGGATCCGGAGGCAGAGTTTCTGGGTTTCAGTGACCGTCACCACAACAGGCATCAGAGAGACAGCTGTTGGCAGTGGGTTATAGGTCCTGCTGCAGGAGGTGACACGACTCCCTGAAGCTCACAGCTCATTCGCTGCTCCACGCGGCCGCAGGGAGGTCGTCCTGGGCCTTTGACCATCGATAGTGCGGCCAGAATCCCAACAAACACGCCTCCCATTTGTTCTTCTTACCTCCTGACCTCTCTCCCCTCTCCCCTCCCCCTCACCCTTCCCTCTCCCTCCTCCCTTCCCCTCTCCCTCTCCTCTCCCTCACTCCTCCTCCTCCTCTCCTACCCTCCCCTCACTCCTCCCCTCCCCAACCCCTCCCTCCTTCCTCTCCTCCCCCTCACGCCTCCTCCTCGAACAAGAGAGGTATTGGCAGAAGGGGCTCTCATGAAGACGAAAGTCCATCGCCAGAAGTCCCTCAAGAGTTGAACATTTTCTACAGAAACTCCCAGCATTTTGAAACGGTTCAAGTAGAAAAAAACCACAAGAAAAATGACAGTTAAAATATTCCAATGTTTTAGCTGAGAGTGACTCAGCAGCCCTTTAAACACCACTGGGACCACCGCCTCCTGGCTTGTTCTGCCCACACTTTGTGAAAACAATGCTAACAACACAGAGAGATAAACACAGCACCCACTGTCCTGAAAAGATCCTTTGGCCCCAATTTGCATATATTCAGCCCCCATCCCCGGCCCCCGTCCTCGTCTGTTTCAGGCAGGATCTCCAACCACCTAAAATTGGAAGGATTGGCGAACCAGTGGTAAGTCTGGGGTCCTGGTCTCCCGTTGATTGTTTAGCCGTATTAGGGACAGCATTGAGTCTAAAATCACCCTCATCATTTTAATACTGGGGTACAAGGATTCAATAAAAGCAATAACCCATCTGTGAAAGGCCTAAAACATTAGTCCAAGTCACGCAAACTCAGAGAGCTGTTTATTAATTCAATCAGAGACAAGACAATGTGCAGGGAATGGAGATAGCTCAGGCCCACTGGCGCAGGCCCACTGGCTCAGCCCACTGGCTCCTCCCCACTGGCTCAGGCCCACTGGCTCAGGCCCCACTGGCTCGGCCCACTGGCTCGGCCCCACTGGCTCGGCCCCACTGGCTCAGGCCCACCGGCTCAGGCCCCACTGGCTCGGCCCACTGGCTCAGGCCCACTGGCGCAGGCCCACTGGCTCAGCCCACTGGCTCAGCCCACTGGCTCGGCCCCACTGGCTCAGCCCCACTGGCTCAGGCCCCACTGCCTCAGGCCCACTGGCTCGGCACCACTGGCTCAGCCCACTGGCTCAGGCCCCACTGGCTCGGCCCCACTGGCTCAGCCCCACTGGCTCAGGCCCCACTGCCTCAGGCCCACTGGCTCGGCACCACTGGCTCAGCCCACTGGCTTAAAGGTCTCAGTTATTTGCCTTGAAAACAGCGTAAGATTGTCGGACAATTCAGACTCAAGACTCACCTCGAAAGAAAAGCTGGAACCAGAACTGAAACGGATGGGATTTCCTTCCATGATTGGAAATGTTCAGCCCACTTAAACTCAGCAGCTCCCCGGTGAACAGACATGTGTCGTGTTCCAATAATCGAAGCAAATTACCTGTGAGGGAAGAGATTATGGGATATATTTTCTCTGGGAGTAAAGTGTAAGAGAAAGGTGTAATTAAACTATTAGAGAATGCTGGTCTTCCCATAAACAGGCTCCCAAATCCATTATTAGCACAATTATATATATTTCTACCATAAGTAAAATACTGAAAATCAAATTTTAAAAAAACACCAATGGAAAATTTGTTTGGAGATTATTAATTTCCTTGAGGGAATTGTTAAATTGGAACAGAGAGAAATTCTACAAATATAAACAAAAAGTGCTTTATTTTCCTTGAGCCAAGCATCAGTTTTCAAACAGAAGATCGCGTTGTCTTGGGGGAATGGACATTGCTTCCACTCAGTTATTCCCCAAATCAAATGTTCTTGCTGAAAAATCGTCCTGAAACAACACTCGGGGGGTTAATGACCGTGGACACGTCCGACTGACCTTAGAGAAAGGATTTTCCATCTTGCGACTTCTGATGGGGTGCTGCATGTTCTCCAACTGACCCACCAATGATAGCTGCCCCATGGCTGAGACAAGGAGGCCCAGAGACGGGTCTGATGAGCAGCATGTCAGCTCTCGGTCCTGGTAATTTCACTCATGTCACAACTGAGCAGAAGTGGCCCAAGAAAGTTACAGTATTGGACAGACCTGGTCAGAACAAGAGCATTACTTGGTGAAAGCACAAAGTGTTTCTGGGATAGTAAGAGAGAGTAAAATGCTGGGCCTATCAAGTAATGTGATGATGATAACATCAACATCCAGCACCTTTACAAACATCGGAAGGCACTTGATGGAGGCGTAATCAAAGACAAAAATGGACATCGATGCACAAAAGGAGAGATTAGGACTGGTGACAAAAAGCTTCGTCAAAGAGGTGGGTTTTAAGGAGGGTCTTAAAGGGGGAGAATAAATTTGTATTCAGGTCACGGCCCCTGTGAGTAATCGATTTATCGATGAAATTAATGATGCAACCAGTAGACCAAGTAAGAGAATCTTCAGATTCCAGTTTATCGGCTATTAATAACAACACTGATTCCTACAGCCAGGCTGCTGATGTCACTGATATACAGTCAATATTTCAGACTACACATGGCTGGTCGCACCAAAGTGTGGAGATACCAAATCAATCAGCACCACTCCTTTTTAATCTGTAAATGATCTGCTTGTGACCAGATTGCGGAAATTCATCTCCACCGATTGCTCCACTCCTCAGGTGGCTTTCCCTCCCTGGAAACCACACTTACATGGACATGAATTTAGATTTGAGGTTAGGATCAGATCAGCCATGATCTTATTAAATGGCGGAGCAGGCTCGAGGGGCCGATTGGCCTACTCCTGCTCCTATTTCTTATGTTCTTATGTTCTTACTAACAATATGAAACTTATGACGGAGAACGGCCTGAAATGGCGTCTTTGTCCAAGTATCACAAAGACCAAGTCTCCCCCGTCTCTCACTTGCACAATGTTAGTGCCTCTAGCCCTCTTATCATATAAAATTCTAACAGGACTAGACAGACGAGATGCAGGGAGGATGTTCCCGATGGATGGGGAGTCCAGAACCAGGGGTCACAGTCTCAGGATACGGGGTATGCCATTTAGAACAGAGATGAGGAGAAATTTCTTCACTCAGAGGGTGGTGAACCTGCGGAATTCTCTACCACAGAAGGCTGTGGAGGCCAAGTCATTAGATGTATTCAAGAAGGAGATAGATATATTTCTTAATGCTAAAGGGATCAAGGGATATGGGGAAAAAGCAGGAACAGGGTACTGAGTTAGACAATCAGCCATGATCATTTTGAATGGCAGAGCAGGCCCGAAGGGCCGAATGGCCTACTCTTGCTCCTATTTTCTATGTTTCTATGTTTCTTATGAACTCACTATTATCTTAAATGGCCAACTCCTCAAACACAATGCTCACCATCGACTGGTCACCTGACCTAAAAAAACATCCACTGGAAACTGGTGAGAAAGTCAAAATCCAAAATAACCGAATCGCCAAACTCGCCAACTTTACGTGGGGAGCAAATGCCTCCACTTTACGCTCATCTGCTCTCGCACTGTGCTATTCAGTAGTGGAATACTGAGCTTGTGTCTGGGCTCACTCACCGGACACTAAGTGGGTGGAGACTCAACCACTGCCACATGGCCCCCCCCTCCCTATCTCTGTAACCTTCTCCAGCTCTACAACCCTCCGCGATCTCTGCGTTTCTCCCACTCGGGCCTCTTGTGCGCCTCTCCCTTCCTCCGCCCCACTGTTGGCGGCCGTGCCTTCAGCTGTCCCATGCTCTGGAATCCCCCCCCTAACCCCTCCCCCTCCCCTGCCTCCTTTAATTATTATTATTTAACGCATGCAGACTTTGTATATAATTCCAGCCACCTTAGAGGCTTATCATCCACCAGCATGTGGTGGTTTAGTTCATGGACATGATTTGTGTTTGTCCACAAGGAGATTCATCGTCATCATGAAGTTTTGTCCAGTTTGAAAGCTGTTGAGAAACGTCCAGCTGGGGTTGGAGGTGATCTGGTGATTTAGAGGATCACTCCACACCAGAGAAAATATCAAGGGAATCGGGACAGGTCCGCCATATTGGGTTTCTTGAAGAGAAATGTGCTGTTGGTGCATCGAACAAATCAGACAAATTGGCAAATGGTTTTGTGACAAAGTCTATTCACCAATCTCACTGCTGCATCCGAATGACAAAGATGTGACACAGAGAACTGGAAACTGTGGGAGGGGAGAATGTGTAATGTGCCTGAGACAAGACACATTTATTGATGAAATTAATGATGCAAGCAGTAGGCCAAGTCAGAGAATCTTCAGATCCCAGTCAATCGGCTATTAATAACAACACTGATTCGAGGGATTTAAACACAAGGATGAGAATTTTAAATTTGAGGCATTGCCTGACCAGGATCTGACGAGGGCCGCAAGCACAGGGGGTGATGGGTGAATGGGATTCAGTGTGAGTTAGGATACAGGCTGCAGAGTTTTGGATGAGCTGAAATTTATGGAGGGTAGAAGGTGGGAAGCCGGCCAGGAGAGCACTGGAATAGTCGAGTCTGGAGATGATAACGACATGGATGAGGGTTTCAGCAGCGGATGAGTTGAGGCAGGGCGGAGTCAGCTGATGGTCAGGTAGATGGAGTTAGATCACAGATCAGCCATGATCTTATCAAATGGCGGAGCAGGCACGAGGGGCTGAATGGCCTAATCCTGTTCCTATGTTCCTATGAATCAGAGCTCATTAAATCAAAGCAACCGTTTAATCTAAACCTACAGTCGGCAAAAAGGAGTCACCACAAGCAGCTCAGGACAAGAAACAAACTAATGAGAATGAAAAGCAAATACTGCAGATGGTGGAAATCTGAAATAAAAACAGAAAACACTGGAGAACTGACGAAGATTCCAGTTCGACCTGAAACATTAACTCGGTTTCTTTCTCCACAGACGCTGCCTGACTCGCTGAGTATTTCCAGCATTTTCTGTTTTTATAACGAATGAGAATGATTGAGTTAAGTTGAGCAGTGCGAGGGTAAATTCAGTTCCGCTGCCTTATTACTGGGGAATATATGTCGGAGATGGAGATAGGCACTGGACTCCTGACCCTGAGCCTCACTTCCTCTGGTTTTGAGTCCCTGCCGGGAGCACTGAATTTACCTCGAGCATTGACTTCAATATTCTGTTGCAGAGACTGAGAGTAGAAGGAGAGCTAACTGCTCCAACAATGTTACCTGAGTCACGATATAATCAGACACCAGAGGACAGGCTGACACACAGGCACTGGGTACCTGACAGGCCTCCAATCATTGGTTCCTGCCGTGAATCATTCTATCGACACGCTGCAAAGTCAAGTTTCAACGGTCGTGTTTTCTACTCAAAGGAAAAAATTCAACTGTCATTCATATTTACATGTGTGATCCACGGTGTCGTTTAACGTGATCCACGGTGTCGTTTAATGTGATCCACGCTATCGTTTAACGCGATCCACGCTATCGTTTAACGCGATCCACGGTGTCGTTTAATGTGATCCACGGTGTCGTTTAATGTGATCCACGGTGTCGTTTAACGCGATCCACGGTGTCGTTTAATGTGATCCACGGTGTCGTTTAATGTGATCCACGGTGTCGTTTAACGTGATCCACGCTGTCGTTTAACGTGATCCACTGTGTCGTTTAATGTGATCCACGCTGTCGTTTAATGTGATCCACGCTGTCGTTTAAAGTGATCCACGCTGTCGTTTAACGTGATCCACGGTGTCGTTTAATGTGATCCACTCTGTCGTTTAATGCGATCCACGCTGTCGTTTAATGTGATCCACTCTGTCGTTTAATGTGATCCACGCTGTCGTTTAATGTGATCCACGCTGTCGTTAAATGTGATCCACGCTGTTGTTTAACGTGATCCACGGTGTCGTTTAATGTGATCCACGCTGTCGTTTAATGTGATCCACGGTGTCGTTTAACGTGATCCACGCTGTCGTTTAATGTGATCCACGGTGTCGTTTAATGTGATCCACGCTGTCGTTTAATGTGATCCACGCTGTCGTTTAACGTGATCCACGGTGTCGTTTAATGTGATCCACGGTGTCGTTTAATGTGATCCACGGTGTCGTTTAATGTGATCCACGCTGTCGTTTAATGTGATCCACGGTGTCGTTTAATGTGATCCACGGTGTCGTTTAATGTGATCCACGGTGTCATTTAATGTGATCCACGGTGTCGTTTAACGTGATCCACGCTGTCGTTTAACGTGATCCACGGTGTCATTTAACGTGATCCACGGTGTCGTTTAACGTGATCCACGCTGTCGTTTAACGTGATCCACGCTGTCGTTTAATGTGATCCACTGTGTCGTTTAATGTGATCCACGGTGTCATTTAATGTGATCCACGCTGTCGTTTAACGTGATCCACGGTGTCGTTTAATGTGATCCACGGTGTCGTTTAATGTGATCCACGGTGTCGTTTAATGTGATCCACGCTGTCGTTTAATGTGATCCACGGTGTCGTTTAATGTGATCCACGGTGTCGTTTAATGTGATCCACGGTGTCATTTAATGTGATCCACGGTGTCGTTTAACGTGATCCACGCTGTCGTTTAACGTGATCCACGGTGTCATTTAACGTGATCCACGGTGTCGTTTAACGTGATCCACGCTGTCGTTTAACGTGATCCACGGTGTCGTTTAATGTGATCCACGGTGTCGTTTAATGTGATCCACGGTGTCGTTTAACGTGATCCACGCTGTTGTTTAATGTGATCCACGCTGTCGTTTAATGTGATCCACGGTGTCGTTTAATGTGATCCACGGTGTCGTTTAACGTGATCCACGGTGTCGTTTAATGTGATCCACGCTGTCGTTTAACGTGATCCACTGTGTCGTTTAACGTGATCCACGGTGTCGTTTAACGTGATCCACGGTGTCGTTTAATGTGATCCACGGTGTCGTTTAATGTGATCCACGGTGTCGTTTAATGTGATCCACGCTGTCGTTTAACGTGATCCACGATGTCGTTTAACGTGATCCACGGTGTCGTTTAACGTGATCCACGATGTCGTTTAACGTGATCCACGGTGTCGTTTAATGTGATCCACGGTGTTGTTTAACGTGATCCACGGTGTCGTTTAATGTGATCCACGGTGTCGTTTAATGTGATCCACGGTGTCGTTTAATGTGATCCACGCTGTCGTTTAATGTGATCCACGGTGTCGTTTAACGTGATCCACGCTGTCGTTTAATGTGATCCATGGTGTCGTTTAATGTGATCCACGCTGTTGTTTAATGTGATCCACGGTGTCGTTTAATGTGATCCACGGTGTCGTTTAACGTGATCCACGCTGTCGTTTAATGTGATCCACGCTGTCGTTTAACGTGATCCACGCTGTTGTTTAATGTGATCCACGGTGTCGTTTAATGTGATCCGCGCTGTCGTTTAATGTGATCCACGCTGTCGTTAAATGTGATCCACGCTGTTGTTTAACGTGATCCACGGTGTCGTTTAATGTGATCCACGCTGTCGTTTAATGTGATCCACGCTGTCGTTTAATGTGATCCACGCTGTCGTTTAACGTGATCCACGCTGTCGTTTAATGTGATCCACGGTGTCATTTAATGTGATCCACGCTGTCGTTTAACGTGATCCACGGTGTCGTTTAATGTGATCCACGCTGTCGTTTAACGTGATCCACGGTGTCGTTTAATGTGATCCACGGTGTCGTTTAATGTGATCCACGCTGTCGTTTAACGTGATCCACGGTGTCGTTTAATGTGATCCACGGTGTCGTTTAATGTGATCCACGGTGTCGTTTAATGTGATCCACGCTGTCGTTTAATGTGATCCACGCTGTCGTTTAATGTGATCCACTGTGTCGTTTAATGTGATCCACGCTGTCGTTTAATGTGATCCACGCTGTCGTTTAACGTGATCCACGGTGTCGTTTAATGTGATCCACGGTGTCGTTTAACGTGATCCACGGTGTCGTTTAATGTGATCCACGGTGTCGTTTAATGTGATCCACGGTGTCGTTTAATGTGATCCACGCTGTCGTTTAATGTGATCCACGGTGTCGTTTAATGTGATCCACGCTGTCGTTTAACGTGATCCACGGTGTCGTTTAATGTGATCCTCGGTGTCGTTTAATGTGATCCACGCTGTCGTTTAATGTGATCCACGGTGTCGTTTAACGTGATCCACGCTGTCGTTTAATGTGATCCACGCTGTCGTTTAATGTGATCCACGCTGTCGTTTAATGTGATCCACGCTGTCGTTTAACGTGATCCACGGTGTCGTTTAATGTGATCCACGCTGTCGTTTAATGTGATCCACGCTGTCGTTTAATGTGATCCACGGTGTCGTTTAATGTGATCCACGCTGTCGTTTAATGTGATCCACTGTGTCGTTTAATGTGATCCACGCTGTCGTTTAATGTGATCCACGCTGTCGTTTAATGTGATCCACTGTGTCGTTTAATGTGATCCACGCTGTCGTTTAATGTGATCCACGCTGTCGTTTAATGTGATCCACGGTGTCGTTTAACGTGATCCACGCTGTCGTTTAATGTGATCCACGCTGTCGTTTAATGTGATCCACGCTGTCGTTTAATGTGATCCACGGTGTCGTTTAATGTGATCCACGCTGTCGTTTAATGTGATCCACGCTGTCGTTTAACGTGATCCTCGGTGTCGTTTAATGTGATCCACGCTGTCGTTTAATGTGATCCACGCTGTCGTTTAACGTGATCCTCGGTGTCGTTTAATGTGATCCACGCTGTCGTTTAATGTGATCCACGCTGTCGTTTAATGTGATCCACGCTGTCGTTTAATGTGATCCACGGTGTCGTTTAATGTGATCCACGCTGTCGTTTAATGTGATCCACGCTGTCGTTTAATGTGATCCACGCTGTCGTTTAATGTGATCCACGGTGTCGTTTAATGTGATCCACGGTGTCGTTTAACGTGATCCACGCTGTCGTTTAATGTGATCCACGGTGTCGTTTAATGTGATCCACGGTGTCGTTTAATGTGATCCACGCTGTCGTTTAATGTGATCCACGGTGTCGTTTAATGTGATCCACGGTGTCGTTTAATGTGATCCACGCTGTCGTTTAATGTGATCCACGGTGTCGTTTAATGTGATCCACGGTGTCGTTTAATGTGATCCACGCTGTCGTTTAATGTGATCCACGGTGTCGTTTAATGTGATCCACGGTGTCGTTTAATGTGATCCACGGTGTCGTTTAATGTGATCCACGCTGTCGTTTAATGTGATCCACGGTGTCGTTTAATGTGATCCACGGTGTCGTTTAATGTGATCCACGCTGTCGTTTAATGTGATCCACGGTGTCGTTTAATGTGATCCACGGCGTCGTTTAACGTGATCCACGGTGTCGTTTAATGTGATCCACGCTGTCGTTTAATGTGATCCACGGTGTCGTTTAATGTGATCCACGGTGTCGTTTAATGTGATCCACGCTGTCGTTTAATGTGATCCACGCTGTCGTTTAATGTGATCCACTGTGTCGTTTAATGTGATCCACGCTGTCGTTTAATGTGATCCACGCTGTCATTTAATGTGATCCACGGTGTCGTTTAATGTGATCCACGCTGTCGTTTAATGTGATCCACGCTGTCGTTTAATGTGATCCACGGTGTCGTTTAATGTGATCCACGCTGTCGTTTAATGTGATCCACGCTGTCGTTTAACGTGATCCACGGTGTCGTTTAATGTGATCCACGGTGTCGTTTAATGTGATCCACGGTGTCGTTTAATGTGATCCACGCTGTCGTTTAACGTGATCCACGGTGTCGTTTAATGTGATCCACGGTGTCGTTTAATGTGATCCACGCTGTCGTTTAATGTGATCCACGCTGTTGTTTAATGTGATCCACTGTGTCGTTTAATGTGATCCACGGTGTCGTTTAACGTGATCCACGCTGTCGTTTAATGTGATCCACGGTGTCGTTTAATGTGATCCACGCTGTCGTTTAACGTGATCCACGCTGTCGTTTAACGTGATCCACGCTGTCGTTTAACGTGATCCACGGTGTCGTTTAATGTGATCCACTGTGTCGTTTAACGTGATCCACGCTGTCGTTTAACGTGATCCACGCTGTCGTTTAACGTGATCCACGGTGTCGTTTAATGTGATCCATGGTGTCGTTTAACGTGATCCACGCTGTCGTTTAACGTGATCCACGCTGTCGTTTACCGTGATCCACGCTGTCGTTTAATGTGATCCACGGTGTCGTTTAACGTGATCCACGGTGTCGTTTAATGTGATCCACGGTGCCGTTTAATGTGATCCACGCTGTCGTTTAATGTGATCCACGGTGTCGTTTAATGTGATCCACGCTGTCGTTTAATGTGATCCACGGTGTCGTTTAATGTGATCCACGCTGTCGTTTAATGTGATCCACGGTGTCGTTTAATGTGATCCACGCTGTCGTTTAATGTGATCCACGGTGTCGTTTAACGTGATCCACGCTGTCGTTTAACGTGATCCACGCTGTCGTTTAACGTGATCCACGGTGTCGTTTAACGTGATCCACGCTATCGTTTAACGTGATCCACGCTGTCGTTTAATGTGATCCACGCTGTCGTTTAACGTGATCCACGCTGTCGTTTAATGTGATCCACGGTGTCGTTTAACGTGATCCACGGTGTCGTTTAATGTGATCCACGGTGTCGTTTAATGTGATCCACGCTGTCGTTTAATGTGATCCACGGTGTCGTTTAATGTGATCCACGCTGTCGTTTAACGTGATCCACGCTGTCGTTTAATGTGATCCACGGTGTCGTTTAATGTGATCCACGCTGTCGTTTAATGTGATCCACTGTGTCGTTTAATGTGATCCACGCTGTGGTTTAATGTGATCCACGGTGTCGTTTAATGTGATCCACGGTGTCGTTTAACGTGATCCACGCTGTCGTTTAATGTGATCCACGCTGTGGTTTAATGTGATCCACGGTGTCGTTTAACGTGATCCACGGTGTCGTTTAATGTGATCCACGGTGTCGTTTAATGTGATCCACGGTGTCGTTTAATGTGATCCACTGTCGTTTAATGTGATCCACGGTGTCGTTTAATGTGATCCACGGTGTCGTTTAATGTGATCCACGGTGTCGTTTAACGTGATCCACGCTGTCGTTTAACGTGATCCACGGTGTCGTTTAACGTGATCCACGGTGTCGTTTAATGTGATCCACGCTGTCGTTTAATGTGATCCACGGTGTCGTTTAACGTGATCCACGGTGTCGTTTAATGTGATCCACGGTGTCGTTTAATGTGATCCACGGTGTCGTTTAATGTGATCCACAGTGTCGTTTAACGTGATCCACGGTGTCGTTTAACGTGATCCACGCTGTCGTTTAATGTGATCCACGGTGTCGTTTAACGTGATCCACGGTGTCGTTTAATGTGATCCACGCTGTCGTTTAATGTGATCCACGGTGTCGTTTAATGTGATCCACGGTGTCGTTTAATGTGATCCACGCTGTCGTTTAATGTGATCCACGGTGTCGTTTAATGTGATCCACGGTGTCGTTTAACGTGATCCACGCTGTCGTTTAATGTGATCCACGGTGTCGTTTAATGTGATCCACGCTGTCGTTTAACGTGATCCACGGTGTCGTTTAATGTGATCCACGGTGTCGTTTAATGTGATCCACGGTGTCGTTTAATGTGATCCACGCTGTCGTTTAATGTGATCCACGGTGTCGTTTAATGTGAACACATTTGAAAGTGTAATAAAATCTCGCCTGGTATTACAATTGCACAGTAATGAGATGTAAATAGGATGGAAATTAGATTTAAATATATCCTGATCATTCATTCCATCACCATAAAGGGTGGAGATCGCATCGGGACCTCAGAACATCACCCAGAGCTGAACTGGACAGCGGCAGGAGCAGCAATGCCCAGGGAACGGTCAGATTTTCTCCTGTGACAAACCCAGAGACCAGTGAAAAATCTACTCCCAGATCAATTTCCACAGGAAGTGCTTAAAAATAAGAAAAAGTGTGTTCCATCTCGAATTTGTAAATGGGTAAAATTACCCCATGAGTTGACTGATTGAGGAGAGTTAACACGGATATGTAACGAGCACCTCAAACTCGACTGATTGAATTCAATTCTTCAAGGAAATTATCAAGCATATAAACAAAGGCAATGTTTATTCCCAGATATGGTCAATTTGGACTTTCAAAAAGGGCTCCATAAAGTGCCACATAAGAGATTTGTGAAGATTAAGGCCTGTGGTATTAAATTAAAGTATTAAAGGTAGAAATTTGTTTAAGTTGTGCCCAATCTCTGTAGACATTGATTCTCCTGCGAGACTCGTGGGCCCTTCTTGTTGGGGTCCTGAGCAGAGTGCCCTGACCCCACAGGTCGTGACCTGACCCACGCTGTAACCTGCTCCAAACCCCCCTCCCAGGACCTACCCAAGGTCTGCCAGTGAGGCAGGAGGCCCAACATTGATGGAGTGACCAGCCCCGTTCCATTGATCCTCAGACCTCTGGGGTCAGGCGCTGGTCATCGCTAATAAGTCTGGGTCATTTCTAGGCCATTTTCTCACTAAAGGGTTATTATCATACGAAAGGTCATCACCACAAGTGGCCACTGAAGCGAGTTCATCGCAACATTTAAGAGAGAATTAAATAAATATGTAAAGAAAGAAGGAACTTGCATTTATATAGCGCCTTTCACTCCCCCAGCATGTCCCAAAGTGCTTTACAGCCAATGAAGTAGTTTTGCAGTGTAGTCACTGTTGTAATGTAGAAAACGCAGCAGGCAATTTACGCACAGCAAGATCCCACAAACAGCAATGAGATAATGACCAGATCATCTGTATTAGTGATGTTGGTTGAGGGATAAATATTGGCCAGGAAGCAAAGAAAAGAAAATTCACAAGATCAAGAGATTATTACAGATCAGGAATCTTTATTGATCCACGCAGAAAGATTCAATAATTTCCCCACTGCAACAGCCAATCATTTCTTAAATGAACTCTCACAATTTAATCTGAAGTGAACGTCCTGACCGACCTTTTCCATTCTATTTACTAACTTTTATACCTTTATATACCAAGATATACCTTTACAGGATCACCTTTCAGGCATCTCCTTTCAAGGCCAACAGCTCAGGTTTCTCCAATCTCCCCTCATAACTCAGACTTCTGACACTACGGATCAGCCCCAAGCTTCCCTGCACTGTCTCCAGTATCTCAATAAGACCAGACCTGGACATCACCCTCAAGGTGTGGTCTGACCAGAATAATATACAGGTCAACGTGACTTCCTCTGACTTGTATTTTACTGTGTTGTTTACACAGCTCAATATTCGATTGGCTTTATTGATTGTTGCTCTGCATTGTTGGACATGATTGGACCAAAACAAAATTCCAGCTTCTGAAAGTGCCAATCATCAGTTACCTCATGTTCAAGCACAAATCAAATATTGTTCGACTTGCATCAGATACAATAAATTGACTAATCTTAGGAATCAATAAGTGAAAGTTTTTATGTAATAAATACCTACTAGTTAAATATCAGGACAATTCCCTTGTGGTTTGGGAATATTTCTGTTATAACACATTTTGTATAGGCTCACAGGGGGTAAAGGCACTGGTCGAACATCACGTGTTCGAGCGTCACATGATTGCACGTCACGTGTTCGAGTATCACCCGATCATGTCTCACGTGATCAAGCGTCACGTGGTCAAACCTCCAGGACTACGTCCAACCCCAGTTGGTAACCTCACTCACTCGCCCAGAGTAACCCCGCTCACTCGCCCAGAGTAACCCCGCTCACTCGCCCAGAGTAACCCCGCTCACTCGCCCAGAGTAACCCCGCTCACTCGCCCAGAGTAACCCCGCTCACTCGCCCAGAGTAACCCCGCTCACTCGCCCAGAGTAACCCCGCTCACTCGCCCAGAGTAACCCCGCTCACTCGCCCAGAGTAACCCCGCTCACTCGCCCAGAGTAACCCCGCTCACTCGCCCCGAGTAACCCCGCTCACTCGCCCAGAGTAACCCCGCTCACTCGCCCAGAGTAACCCCGCTCACTCGCCCAGAGTAACCCCGCTCACTCGCCCAGAGTAACCCCGCTCACTCGCCCAGAGTAACCCCGCTCACTCGCCCCGAGTAATCCCGCTCACTCGCCCCGAGTAACCCCGCTCACTCGCCCAGAGTAACCCCGCTCACTCGCCCAGAGTAACCCCGCTCACTCGCCCAGAGTAACCCCGCTCACTCGCCCAGAGTAACCCCGCTCACTCGCCCAGAGTAACCCCGCTCACTCGCCCCGAGTAATCCCGCTCACTCGCCCAGAGTAACCCCGCTCACTCGCCCCGAGTAACCCCGCTCACTCGCCCAGAGTAACCCCGCTCACTCGCCCCGAGTAATCCCGCTCACTCGCCCCGAGTAACCCCGCTCACTCGCCCCGAGTAACCCCGCTCACTCGCCCAGAGTAACCCCGCTCACTCGCCCAGAGTAATCCCGCTCACTCGCCCCGAGTAACCCCGCTCACTCGCCCCGAGTAACCCCGCTCACTCGCCCAGAGTAACCCCGCTCACTCGCCCAGAGTAACCCCGCTCACTCGCCCCGAGTAACCCCGCTCACTCGCCCAGAGTAACCCCGCTCACTCGCCCCGAGTAACCCCGCTCACTCGCCCCGAGTAACCCCGCTCACTCGCCCAGAGTAACCCCGCTCACTCGCCCAGAGTAATCCCGCTCACTCGCCCCGAGTAACCCCGCTCACTCGCCCCGAGTAACCCCGCTCACTCGCCCAGAGTAACCCCGCTCACTCGCCCCGAGTAATCCCGCTCACTCGCCCCGAGTAACCCCGCTCACTCGCCCCGAGTAACGCCGCTCACTCGCCCCGAGTAATCCCGCTCACTCGCCCCGAGTAACCCCGCTCACTCGCCCAGAGTAACCCCGCTCACTCGCCCAGAGTAACCCCGCTCACTCGCCCCGAGTAACCCCGCTCACTCGCCCCGAGTAACCCCGCTCACTCGCCCAGAGTAACCCCGCTCACTCGCCCAGAGTAACCCCGCTCACGCGCCCCGAGTAACCCCGCTCACTCGCCCAGAGTAGCCCCGCTCACTCGCCCCGAGTAACCCCGCTCACTCGCCCAGAGTAACCCCGCTCACTCGCCCAGAGTAGCCCCGCTCACTCGCCCAGAGTAGCCCCGCTCACTCGCCCCGAGTAACCCCGCTCACTCGCCCAGAGTAACCCCGCTCACTCGCCCAGAGTAGCCCCGCTCACTCGCCCCGAGTAACGCCGCTCACTCGCCCCGAGTAACCCTTTGGCCGCGATAAACAAAAGACTTTAGCCAAGAGAAATGGTGATTTCGGATTATTTTTGTGGGCTTGTTGTCCTCGCAGATTGATGTGACCTATTGACCTCCCTCTATCTGTCTGCTGACCCTCCTGGTCTCCTGATTATAATCTACAATCGCTGCAACTCTTGACTTTTCTGAAGAGGCTCTAAGTACCACTTAAAAGGGCCTCTCTTTTCCCCTTTCCTCCTTCCCTTGCCCGTTATCTCAACAGTTTCTTGATTAGTGGATGAGTGAGTTGCAGGCTCCTATCTCTGTACCTCGTGTTTAATTGGCCACTTTCAATTGCCTTGGCAGTGACAGATTCCACCATTGCTACTCTCAACAGCCACTAGACTATAACTAAATATTTTTTGTTGATACCAATAGAATAAATTGCACCACCAAAAATAATGATTTAATCCCAAACAATTTAGGGAATAAATGCCCAGAAATTGCTCCAAGCGCGAATGAATGAATGATGCTCGCAGCTCCATAGATTTATTCTCAATCACAAACTCTCCGCAACCATTACTGGTGCGAACCTGGAAAGAGTTCGGCGGTAACTCCCGGGAACCTAGGACCATGTGGCTCACGAGAGGAGCGCTCTGTCCCCTCGACCAATCAGACTGCAGCATCGTTGACAAGCCGCAAAGAGTCAAAACCAGGAAGTGAAAGCAAAATCATTGTAAAAACAGTTAGAGACAGCGAAATAAAGAGAGGGTAAGAAATATCGAATTAAAAGACAGAGAAAAACAGAAAGAAAAAGTAAACAATTAAAAATTTTAAATAACTTGTTTTTAAATGTCTAACAGTTATTAAAAGCGCAATGAATAGAACTCCACATTTTTTAAATTTAATTTTCAGTGCCAGGGAGCTTGCTCGGCAGTCATTAAGACTTACTGTGCTATTAAAACTTAGATTAGACCTGATATAACTGAGCGTATCTGTTTTGTGGTGAGATTAGATAGTTTCCAGCTGGGAGAGCAAGTTAGCGCTGGTCAATTGATTCCATTGATTCCTCGCTGGTGAGGTCCCTTTAACACAAAGCTGTCAGATCACCAGCGATCCAGGAAGAGCAAGTTCCAGGTTTCCGTGTTTGACTGCGCACGTGCGGTCACTGTAACTTGCTCTTTTATTTCACCACTAACAACGGTGACGCTGTTAAACTGATCGTTATTTTAAAAGCAATTTCCGGCCCATTAAAATGTTAAAATTTGGGGAATTACATTTTAACATTTCTAAGCTGATTACGTTACAATCAACTAATTGAGATGTAATTGCACTGAACACAGGCCATTACATCAGGAAGAAATGGGTTTTACCTTTTCACAGCTAATTGCAGTTGTTCACTAATTGCAGTTGTTCACTAATTGCAGTTGTTCACTAATTGCAGTTGTTCAGCTCTGTGAGGGTTCATTATTTCAGATCTGCCCCCACATTCGGGAAATATTCTGAAACTATGGGGGAGTGTTAGTGGGACAAGCAGCTGATAGATTTGGGAATAAAGGTTCACCATGTCCAGTGTATGGAGAATAATCAGAGGGACTCCATTCCAAACGCCTGATCCTCTCCTGGTTTCACTCTGCTCCGTGGCACATGATGCTTTACACCAGGTGCAATAGAGGACTGTCTACTCTCATGTTCTATCACCATCTGACAGAACATTGCCCACTCAGCTGTGTATCCCCTGAGAGAGGCACACTGCACCTCTATCAGAGTCAAGCAATGCTCTGTGCCTCCCCCTGTACCCACTCTTCCAGCTCCCGACGATTCCCTTCCTGACTCTCTGTACCTAGGCGGAAATTGCTGCTGATCTTGGAATGCACTGTGTTGCCCACTTGGTTCTCGGAGGTCAGAGGGCACCTTGTATTGTCTTTACATTCACTTAATGCATAATCAGAACATATGGAAATGTTGGTGTAAAATATAATACCAAGGGAGATATGATTAAAATGTTACTTAGTTGGTCTGTGTAACTCCCCAACATCTGCAGTTCCAATACATCCACAGCCTTTCCCTGACTGCCAACCATTAATGAATTTATCCAGTTGTCCATTATCAAGTTACACTTTGCCAGATGTGCTTAACAAAATCCCTTAAAATCAATTCAAAAAATGACTCGCTACAAGAGATATTACACTGACTGTTCTATAGTTTCCAGAAATAGCTCTTGATGTTAAATGTTTAGATTTAATCCTGTCCTTTGTGCAACTGGTGACATCACTACAAAGAGCTCCAATCATTTGGAAACAGTTTGTTCTGCGTTTGTCTTTTGTTCTGTGTTATTCACCTTGAATTAACATCAGCTGATGTTTGACGAACCAGAAAGAGGAAATTGTGGGGACACCAAGACTTTGAACAGACCTGGAACATCTTCTCACATTAAATTATTCAGAGCTGAAAATCACATTTGCTGTAAAACAAAGATCATGAAAAGAACTTGGCTCCAGAATTCCATGACATTTCCGACACTGATCTGCGACGTTAAATTGCGATAAATTTTGGTCCCAGATTGGGGCACGAGTTGCTTCCACTGGTTTTCCACCCCCAACATCAAGGCCCCAAGTTTCCATGGCAATTTGACCCAACCTTTGACCTTCCCACCCAATCCTCATCTATATTTCTTAAATATATTAAAACAGTTGATTGTTTTTGAAGAAGTGTCGTCTTGTTGATGTTGGAATACCCAATGAAACAAAACACCTGGACTTACAGGAAGTCTTCTCGAAAGCTGAAAGCAGAAGCAGCTGGTATTAAAGGAGTGGTGTCCAGAGACGGAGATGGTCAGCAGAGCCCAGGGATTGGCGATGGGGCTTCTACTGTTTCTCATCGACATGAATGACCTGGATTCCAAAATGCAACATAAATTGGTCAGATTCATGGCCATAATCGAGCCTGGCAAATTGGCCATGAAATTACAGAGACTCCAGAGAGTATTTACAAGGGGATAAAACTGTGGCAGATTAAAGTGAATGCATTTAAGTGCACGGCCTTAAGAAGGAATAAACTTGCATTTGTATAGAGCCCCTTCTGTTCTCAACACATCCCAAAGCACTGCACAGTGGTACATAGGGTGTGCATTTCATTGAAATTTTCCAAAGAACCTTCCCTCTATGAACAAACCAATTATGATACCTGTAGTGCCAGTCACACCTGTAGGTGGCCCTGTAGTAGGAGTTTTCAATGTTAAGGGTGTCACACTTTGCCTGTCACAGATTCACCCAGTCACACACAATAGGTGCTGTTTGTATTGGGGATCTACTTTTTCTGAAAGTTTGTTTCTTTAAAATATTCATTTAAACTTTATTCTTTACCCAGAGAGTGGTGAGAATGTGGAACTCACTCCCACAAGGAGTAGTTGAGGTGAATAGTGTAGATACATTTAAGGGGAAGCTCAATAAACACATGAGGGAGAAAGGAATAGAAGGATATGCTGATAGGGTGAGATGAAGTAGGGAGGGAGGAGGCTCATGTGGAGCATAAACACTGGCATGGACCAGTTGGGCCGAATGGCCTGTTTCTCTGCTGTACATTCTATGTAAGTCTATGTAAACACTTAGGCCCTGAATTCCCACAGGAGCTGTCCCTATTTCCTGCTGTAACTTCACCAGGACATCAATAGAAACTCTGGAGAAACGGCTTAAATGGCCAATAAAGATAATTGATGACATTTCATCTGGGGTTTCGTCAATCTCCCTCCAAACCACAGTGAGCGATCAGGACAACCCGGGCCTTCGTGTTTAGGCCCCGCTTACCTCTTGAGTTTTCTTGAAAAAATATAATTGATACTATTTTGATTTTTTCCTCACAGCTAATTCATTTTAAACTTAATTTTCTTTCTGAGTTTACATATGAATAGATTCCTTCTTCTCTCTTAGGTTTTAGTTCCTCTGACTCTCACCCACTCGTAGTCAACAATATCCCCTGCCATTTCAGGCCATTATAAAGAATTTGGCCTGTTGGAATCCTTCATTCTCTCCCTTTATAAAATAACGGCCCTGAATTTCCTGGATTGCTGAAATTTATGTCTGTTTCTGTGCCGATCTTGCTGCTGGGAATTTACGCCGAAATTTCCTGTGGATCTCATTTGCTGGAACGTAAAAACCCGGCATAAAAGCAAACTCAAATTCAGCGCCTCCGACAACGAGAGAGCTGCTGAATTCTGCCCTGGAATCTCACTCTTGGAACTTTCTGTTTCTGCTGCTCCTCTTCCTCTTCCATTACTGTACAAAGCTGGGGAATCCCCATTGGGAAGACCCTCCGAGCTCACAACACATTGGTTAATTAAAGTGCGGGTCTTTATAAGAATGTTTTATTTTTTAAATTGCAAGAAAATCACGATTGAACTATGGGAAAGTCTCAGTTACACCACTATGGGGAAGTCTCAGTTAAGCCACTATGGGGAAGTCTCAGTTAAGCCACTATGGGGAAGTCTCAGATACACCACTGTGGGAAAGTCTCAGTTAAGCCACTGTGGGAAAGTCTCAGTGAAGCCACTGTGGAAAGTCTCAGTTAAGCCACTATGGGAAGTCTCAGATACACCACTGTGGGAAAGTCTCAGTTAAGCCACTGTGGGAAAGTCTCAGTGAAGCCACGGTGGGGAAGTCTCAGTTAAGCCACTATGGGAAAGTCTCAGTTACACCACTGTGGGAAGTCTCAGTGAAGCCACTATGGGAAAGTCTCAGTTAAGCACTATGGGGTGACTTCCAGCTGTGCTGCACCTAAGTTTTTGGGTGTAAATCTACGCCAGCACATTATTTGCGTAAATGCAGGAAACTTGCACGAGCTGGTCTTTTGTATGGGGGCGGAATATGTAAATGAGCAGCAGAGGGTTTTGGCAAACATGAAGGGAATTCACATGTGGTGATGTTTCAGCATAAAATCCAGTGTAAATCAGTTCAGCGCGAATTTCAAACAGAAATTAACCGTGCATCTCCACCCTTCCACCGAAATGATCCAGGAATTCCGGGCCTGTGTCCATACCTTTGCTCTTTCAACCCTCGATGTCCTTCCCGGGTTGCCCCCTCCCTCACTCAATCTGTCTCCTGTCCTGCTCCTGCTGGCCGCTCCTCTTCACCTGTAGTTTCATTTCTTTCTGTTTCTCTTGTTTATTTTGTGCCCCCCTTTCCCAGTTATAGTTCGTCACGGAGACGAACCTTGACCCCAGTCCGGCTCTTCTTGTAAACTGTCAAAGGTCCATTTTGCCTCTGACAGGGTCTGACCTTCCCCTCGCTCGGCCACTGATTTTTTTATATCTAACATTTTGTACCTTTACTGCCCCACGATCAAAATTCAGCATCGTTCCCACCTCTTCTCCCCATCCTTGACCCCTCACCTCTTCTGCCCCATCCTTGACCCCTCACCTCTTCTCCCCCATCCTTGACCCCCTCACCTCTTCTCCCCCACCCTTGACCCCCCACCTCTTCTCCCCCATCCTTGACCCCTCACCTCTTCTCCCCCATCCTTGACCCCTCACCTCTTCTCCCCATCCTTGACCCCTCACCTCTTCTCCCCCATCCTTGACCCCTCACCTCTTCTCCCCCACCCTTGACCCCTCACCTCTTCTCCCCATCCTTGACCCTCACCTCTTCTCCCCCATCCTTGACCCCTCACCTCTTCTCCCCATCCTTGACCCTCACCTCTTCTCCCCACCCTTGACCCCCACCTCTTCTCCCCCATCCTTTGACCCCTCACCTCTTCTCCCCCACCCTTGACCCCCACCTCTTCTCCCCCACCTTGACCCTCACCTCTTCTCCCCCACCCTTGACCCCCACCTCTTCTCCCCACCCTTGACCCCTCACCTCTTCTCCCCCACCCTTGACCCCCACCTCTTCTCCCCCACCCTTGACCCCCACCTCTTCTCCCCCATCTTTGACCCCTCACCTCTTCTCCCCCACCTTGACCCCCACCTCTTCTCCCCCACCCTTGACCCCCACCTCTTCTCCCCCCACCCTTGACCCCCACCTCTTCTCCCCACCCTTGACCCCTCACCTCTTCTCCCCCACCCTTGACCCCTCACCTCTTCTCCCCATCCTTGACCCCTCACCTCTTCTCCCCCACCCTTGACCCCAATTACACTCTCTGTTTGTCTCCCCAACTATTTCTCCATAAATTTCATTTA